>NC_092178.1:5793798-5803798 GCF_045791955.1 Oncorhynchus clarkii lewisi
ATGGAGAGAGAGAGAGGGATGGATGGATGGATGGAGAGAGAGGGATGGATGGATGAATGGAGAGAGAGAGAGGGATGGATGGATGGAGAGAGAGAGAGAGAGAGAGGGATGGATGGATGGAGAGAGAGAGAGAGGGATGGATGGATGGATGGATGGAGAGAGAGAGAGGGATGGATGGATGGAGAGAGAGAGAGGGATGGATGGATGGATGGATGGAGAGAGAGAGGGATGGATGGATGGATGGAGAGAGAGAGAGGGATGGATGGATGGATGGAGAGAGAGAGAGGGATGGATGGAGAGAGAGAGAGGGATGGATGGATGGAGAGAGAGAGAGGGATGGATGGATGGATGGATGGAGAGAGAGAGAGAGGGATGGATGGATGGATGGAGAGAGAGAGAGGGATGGATGGATGGAGAGAGAGAGAGAGAGAGGGATGGATGGATGGAGAGAGAGAGAGAGAGGGATGGATGGATGGATGGATGGAGAGAGAGAGAGGGATGGATGGATGGAGAGAGAGAGAGGGATGGATGGATGGATGGATGGAGAGAGAGAGGGATGGATGGATGGATGGAGAGAGAGAGAGGGATGGATGGATGGATGGATGGAGAGAGAGAGAGGAATGGATGGATGGAGAGAGAGAGAGGGATGGATGGATGGAGAGAGAGAGAGGGATGGATGGATGGAGAGAGAGAGAGAGAGGGATGGATGGATGGATGGATAGAGAGAGAGAGAGGGATGGATGGATGGATGGAGAGAGAGGGATGGATGGATGGAGAGAGAGAGAGAGAGAGGGATGGATGGATGGATGGATGGAGAGAGAGAGAGGGATGGATGGATGGATGGAGAGAGAGAGATGGATGGATGGAGAGAGAGAGAGAGAGGGATGGATGGATGGATGGATGGAGAGAGAGAGCGGGATGGATCGATGGATGGATGGAGAGAGAGGGATGGATGGATGGAGAGAGAGAGAGAGAGGGATGGATGGATGGATGGATGTAGAGAGAGAGAGGGATGGATGGATGGATGGAGAGAGAGAGATGGATGGATGGATGGATGGAGAGAGAGAGAGAGAGCTGGAGAGAGGGATGGTTGGATGGATGGAGAGAGAGAGAGCTGGAGAGAGAGATGGATGGATGGATGGAGAGAGAGAGAGGGATGGATGGATGGATGGAGAGAGAGAGAGAGAGCTGGAGAGAGGGATGGATGGATGGATGGATGGATGGAGAGAGAGAGAGCTGGAGAGAGGGATGGATGGATGGATGGAGAGAGAGAGAGCTGGAGAGAGGGATGGATGGATGGATGGATGGATGGATGGATGGATGGATGGAGAGAGAGAGAGCTGGAGAGAGGGATGGATGGATGGAGAGAGAGAGAGCTGGAGAGAGGGATGGATGGATGGAGAGAGAGAGAGCTGGAGAGAGGGATGGATGGATGGAGAGAGAGAGAGAGAAAGAAAGAAAGAAAGAAAGATTGATGAAGAGAAAGAGCGAGAGAGATGCAGATGGCCATGTTTCTATAGGCAAACGGGAGAGATTTGGAATGAGAGAATATTGCATTATCCCCGTCATCCAATCAGAGGGCTCAGTTAAAATGTTCAAAGGGCGTGTCCTAGCAACAGCGGAGTGAATACCAGAGCAGCCATCATTGGATCTTGGTTGGTAAGATCACCCGCTAACATACAACACACACACACACACACACACACACACACACACACACACACACACACACACACACACACACACACTCGAGACATTAGACATGTATGTCAGTCCTTTCTGTATAAAGATAGAGGACTTATAAAAGGTTTATGGTATACACTGCATATATATCCACAGGTAAGAGCTTCTCTTGTACACTCTGTGTTGAGAGAAACTGTCGAAAACCCTTATTCTGTAGGAAATATTGATCAATACTGAATTGTAAAGTGAATTAGAATTTTTGCCAAAATATTCAATACATGCAGTATTGATAGAATCGCCAACCTTGCCATATTATGCAGACAAACATGAAGTTTGTCTGTTCTGTTACAGTTGAATATGAATGAAATTTACAACAAATCAAGAGATTCCAGATCAGAGGCAGTAGGGATGACCAGGGATGTTCTCTGTTTAGTGAGTCCTCCAGATCAGAGGCAGTAGGGACGACCAGGGATGTTCTCTGTTTAGTGAGTCCTCCAGATCAGAGGCAGTAGGGATGACCAGGGATGTTCTCTGTTTAGTGAGTCCTCCAGATCAGAGGCAGTAGGGATGACCAGGGATGTTCTCTGTTTAGTGAGTCCTCCAGATCAGAGGCAGTAGGGAGGACCAGGGATGTTCTCTGTTTAGTGAGTCCTCCAGATCAGAGGCAGTAGAGATGACCAGGGATGTTCTCTGTTTAGTGAGTCCTCCAGATCAGAGGCAGTAGAGATGACCAGGGATGTTCTCTGTTTAGTGAGTCCAACCAGATCAGAGGCAGTAGGGATGACCAGGGATGTTCTCTGTTTAGTGAGTTCACCAGATCAGAGGCAGTAGGGACGACCAGGGATGTTCTCTGTTTAGTGAGTCCTCCAGATCAGAGGCAGTAGAGATGACCAGGGATGTTCTCTGTTTAGTGAGTCCTCCAGATCAGAGGCAGTAGGGACGACCAGGGATGTTCTCTGTTTAGTGAGTCCTCCAGATCAGAGGCAGTAGGGATGACCAGGGATGTTCTCTGTTTAGTGAGTCCTCCAGATCAGAGGCAGTAGGGATGACCAGGGATGTTCTCTGTTTAGTGAGTCCTCCAGATCAGAGGCAGTAGGGAGGACCAGGGATGTTCTCTGTTTAGTGAGTCCTCCAGATCAGAGGCAGTAGAGATGACCAGGGATGTTCTCTGTTTAGTGAGTCCTCCAGATCAGAGGCAGTAGAGATGACCAGGGATGTTCTCTGTTTAGTGAGTCCAACCAGATCAGAGGCAGTAGGGATGACCAGGGATGTTCTCTGTTTAGTGAGTTCACCAGATCAGAGGCAGTAGGGACGACCAGGGATGTTCTCTGTTTAGTGAGTCCTCCAGATCAGAGGCAGTAGAGATGACCAGGGATGTTCTCTGTTTAGTGAGTCCAACCAGATCAGAGGCAGTAGGGATGACCAGGGATGTTCTCTGTTTAGTGAGTTCACCAGATCAGAGGCAGTAGGGACGACCAGGGATGTTCTCTGTTTAGTGAGTCCTCCAGATCAGAGGCAGTAGGGAGGACCAGGGATGTTCTCTGTTTAGTGAGTCCTCCAGATCAGAGGCAGTAGAGATGACCAGGGATGTTCTCTGTTTAGTGAGTCCTCCAGATCAGAGGCAGTAGAGATGACCAGGGATGTTCTCTGTTTAGTGAGTCCTCCAGATCAGAGGCAGTAGGGAGGACCAGGGATGTTCTCTGTTTAGTGAGTCCTCCAGATCAGAGGCAGTAGAGATGACCAGGGATGTTCTCTGTTTAGTGAGTCCTCCAGATCAGAGGCAGTAGGGATAACCAGGGATGTTCTCTGTTTAGTGAGTCCTCCAGATCAGAGGCAGTAGGGATGACCAGGGATGTTCTCTGTTTAGTGAGTCCTCCAGATCAGAGGCAGTAGGGATGACCAGGGATGTTCTCTCTTTAGTGAGTCCTCCAGATCAGAGGCAGTAGGGAGGACCAGGGATGTTCTCTGTTTATTGAGTCCACCAGATCAGAGGCAGTAGGGATGACCAGGGATGTTCTCTGTTTAGTGAGTCCTCCAGATCAGAGGCAGTAGAGATGACCAGGGATGTTCTCTGTTTAGTGAGTCCTCCAGATCAGAGGCAGTAGGGATGACCAGGGACATTCTCTGTTTAGTGAGTCCTCCAGGTCAGAGGCAGTAGGGATGACCAGGGATGTTCTCTGTTTAGTGAGTCCTCCAGATCAGAGGCAGTAGGGATGACCAGGGATGTTCTCTGTTTAGTGAGTCCTCCAGATCAGAGGCAGGATGACCAGGGATGTTCTCTGTTTAGTGAGTCCTCCAGATCAGAGGCAGTAGGGAGGACCAGGGATGTTCTCTGTTTAGTGTGTGAATTGGACCATTTTCCTGTCCTGCTAAGCATTTCGAAACGTATTGAGGACTATTGATTGTCAGGGAAAATGTAAGGAGTAACAAGTATATTATTTTCTTTAGGAATGTAGTGAAGTAAAAGTAAAGTTGTCAAAGATACAAATAGTAAAGTAAGTACAACATCGACTTAAGTAGTACTTTTAAATAATTTTTATGAAGTTTTTTACACCAAAGAGCTACAGTCAATACTTTGACACCATGTTGTCGCACTTCACTGCACATGAACATCCTTCTATCTCTTCATCCCTCTATCTACCTCTCATCCCTCTATCTACCTCTCATCCCTCTATCTACCTCTCATCCCTCTATCTACCTCTCATCCCTCTATCTACCTCTCATCCCTCTATCTACCTCTCATCCCTCTATCTACCTCTCATCCCTCTATCTACCTCTCATCCCTCTATCTACATCGCATCCCTCTATCTACCTCTCATCCCTCTATCTACCTCTCATCCCTCTATCTACCTCTCATCCCTCTATCTACCTCTCATCCCTCTATCTACCTCTCATCACTCTATCTACCTCTCATCCCTCTATCTACCTCTCATCCCTCTATCTACCTCTCATCCCTCTATCTACCTCTCATCCCTCTATCTACCTCTCATCCCTCTATCTACATCGCATCCCTCTATCTACCTCTCATCCCTCTATCTACCTCTCATCCCTCTATCTACCTCTCATCCCTCTATCTACCTCTCATCCCTCTATCTACCTCTCATCCCTCTATCTACCTCTCATCCCTCTATCTACCTCTCATCCCTCTATCTACATCTCATCCCTCTATCTACCTCTCATCCCTCTATCTACCTCTCATCCCTCTATCTACCTCTCATCCCTCTATCTACCTCTCATCCCTCTATCTACATCTCATCCCTCTATCTACCTCTCATCCCTCTATCTACCTCTCATCCCTCTATCTACCTCTCATCCCTCTATCTACCTCTCATCCCTCTATCTACCTCTCATCCCTCTATCTACCTCTCATCCCTCTATCTACCTCTCATTTCTCTATCTACCTCTCATCCCTCTATCTACCTCTTATCCCTCTATCTACCTCTCATCCCTCTATCTACCTCTCATCCCCCTATCTACCTCTCATCCCTCTATCTACCTCTCATCCCTCTATCTACCTCTCATCCCTCTATCTACCTCTCATCCCTCTATCTACCTCGCATCCCTCTATCTACCTCTCATCCCTCTATCTACCTCTCATCCCTCTATCTACATCTCATCCCCCTCTCTCTCTCTCTCTCTCTATCTCTCTCTCTCATCCCTCCCTCTCTCTCTCTCTCTCTCTCTCTCTCTCTCTCTCTCTCTCTGTCTCTCTCTCTCTCTATCCCGCTATATATCTCTTTCTCCATCCCTCTATCTATCTCTCTCTCTCTCTCCATCCCTCTATCTCTTCATCCATCTATCTATCTCTCATCCCTCTATCTCTCTCTCTCTCGCTCTCTCTCTCTCTCTCCCTCTCTCTCTATCCCACTATCTATCTCTTTCTCCATCCCTTTATCTACCTCTCTCTCTTTCCATCCCTCTATCTCTTCATCCCTCTATCTACCTCTTATCCCTCTATCTCTCTATCTATCTATCTATCTATCTATCTATCTATCTATCTATCTATCTATCTATCTATCTCTCTCTCTCTCTCTCTCTCTCTCTCTCTACATCTCTTCATCCCTCTATCTACCTCTCATCCCTCTCTCTCTCTCTCTCTATCCCGCTATCTATCTCTCTCTCCATCCCTATATCTACCTCTCTCTCTCTCCATCCCTCTATCTCTTCATCCCTCTATCTACCTCTCATCCCTCTCTCTCTCTCCCTCTCTCTCTCTATCTCTCTCTTTCTCCCCCTCTCTATGTCTCTTTCCCCCTCTCTTTCTTTCTCCCTCTCTCTCTCTCTCTCTCTCTCTCTCTCTTTCTCCATCTCTCTCTCTCTGTCTCTCTCTTGCTCTCTCTTTCTCCCTCTTTCTCCCTCTTTTAAAATGTCATATGATGTGCAAATAGTTAAAGAACAATAGGAAAAATAATATGAGTTGTATTTACAATGGTCTTTGCTCTTCACTGGTTGCACTTTTCTTGCGAAAACAACAGGTCACAAATCTTGCTGCTGTGATTGCACACTATGGTATTTCACCCAATAGATACAGTTGAAGTCGGAAGTTTACATACACCTTAGCCAAAAACGTTTAAACTCAGTTTTCACAATTCCTGACATTTAATCCTAGTAAACATTTCCTGTCTTAGGTCAGTTAGGATCACCACTTTATTTTAAGAATGTGAAATGTCAGAATAATAGTAGAGCGAATGGTTTATTTTAGCTTTTTTTTAATTTCATCACATTCCCAGTCGGTCGGAAGTTTACATACTCTCAATTAGTATTTGGTAGCATTGCCTTTAAATTGTTTAACTTGGTTCAAATATTTTGGGTAGCCTTCCACGAACCTCCCACAATAAGTTGGGTGAATTTTGGCCCATTCCTCCAGACAGAGCGGGTGTAACTGAGTCAGGTTTGTAGGCCTCCTTGCTCACGTACACTTTTTCAGTTCTGCCCAAAAATGTTCTATGGGACTGAGATCATGGCTTTGTGATGGCCACTCCAATACCTTGACTTTGTTGTCCTTAAGCCATTTTGCCACAACTTTGGAAGTATGCTTGGGGTCATTGTTCATTTGGAAGACCCATTTGGGACCAAGCTTAAACTTCCTGACTGATGTCTTGAGATGTTTCCTCAATATATCCACATAATGTTCCATCCTCATGATGCCATCTATTTTGTGAAGTGTACCAGTCCCTCCTGCAGCATAGCACCCGCAGAACATGATGCTGCCACCCCCGTGCTTCATGGTTGGGATGATGTTCGTCAAATTGCTCATTGCCAATTTTCCTCCAAACATAACAATGGTCATTACGGCCAAACAATTCTATATTTGTTTCATCAGACCAGAGGACATTTCTCCAAAAAATACAATCTTTGTCCCCATGTGCAATTGCAAAACGTAGTCTGGACTTTTATGGCGGTTTCAGAGCAGTGGCTTCTTCTTCTTCCTTGCTGAGCGTCCTTTCAGGTTATTTCGATATAGGTCTCGTTTTACTGTGGATATAGATACTTTTGTACCTGTTTCCTCCAGCATCTTCACTGTTGTACTGGGATTAATTTGCACTTTGCACACCAAAGTACGTTCATCTCTAGGAGACAGAACGCGTCTCCTTCCTGAGCGGTATGGTGGCTGTGTGGTCCCATGGTGTTTATACTTGCGTACTATTGTTTTTGCAAATGAACGTGGTACCTTCAGGTATTTGGAAATTGCTCCCAAGGATGAACCAGACTTGTGGAGGTCTACAATTTGTTTCTGAGGTCTTGGCTGATTTATTTTGATTTCAAGGTAGGCCTTGAAATACTTCTACAGGTACACCTCCAATTGACTCAAATTATGTTAATTAGCCTATCAGAAGCTTTTAAAACCATGACATAATTTTCTGGAATTTTCCAAGCTGTTTAAAGGCACAGTCAACTTAGTGTATGTAAACTTCTGACCTAATGGAATTGTAGGTGAAATAATTTGTCTGTAAACAATTATTGGAATAATTACTTGTGTCATGCACAAAGTAGATGTCCTCACCGACTTCCCAAAACTATAGTTTGTTAACAAGAAATGTATGGAGTGGTTGAAAAACAAGTTTTAAGGACTCCAACCTAAGTGTATGTAAACTTCCGACTTCAACAGTATGTGAGTTTATCAAAATTGGATTTGTTTTCAAATTCTTTGTGGGTCTGTGTATAATCTGAGGGAAATATGTGTCTCTAATATGGTCATACATTTGGCAGAAGGTTGAGACGTGCAGCTCAGTGTTTCAGGTCTGCCTTTGGCTGCCTTTCTCAATAGCAAGGCTATGCTCACCGATTCTGTACAAAGATTTCCTTAATTTTTGGGTCAGTGACAGTGGTCAGGTATTCTGCCAATGTGTACTCTCTGTTTAGGAAAAAATAGCTGTATAGTTTGCTAATTTTTTTTGTTCATTCCTTTCAATGTGTCAAGTAATTATCTTTTTGTTTTCTCATGATTTGGCTGGGTCTAATTGTGCTGCTGTCCTGGTGCTCTGTGGGTTCTGTTTGCCTTTGTGAACAGAGCCCCTGGACCAGCTTGTTTAGGGGGCTCTTCTCCAGGTTCATCTCTCTGTAGGTGATAGCTTTGTTATGGAAGGTTTGGGAATCGCTTCCTTTTAGGTGGATGAAGAATTGTTTGGCTCTTTTCTAAGTTTTGATAATTAGTGGGTATCAGCCTAATTCTGCTCTGCATGCATTATTTGGTGTTTTACTTTGTAAAAAGAGGATATTTTTGCAGAATTCCGTATTCTGAGTCTCAGTTTGGTGTTTGTCCCATTTTGTGAATTCTTGGTTGGTGACTCCCAACCCCAGAACCATAAAAGACTATTGGTTATATAACTGATTCAAGTATTTTTAGCCAGATCCTGATTGGTATGTCAAATTTGATGTTCCTTTTGGTGGCATAGAAGGCCCTCCTTGTCTCTCAGATTGTTGACAGCTTTGTGAAAGTTACCTGTGGCGCTGATGTTTAGGCCGAGGTATGTATTGTTTTTTTGTGTGCTCTAGGGCAATGGTTTGTTATCCTGGCAATTGGACATTATTTTGGAACACAATTATTTTGGTCTTACTGAGATTTACTGTCAGAGCTCAGTTCTGACAGTATCTGTGCAGAAGATCTAGGTGCTGCTGTAGGCCCTCCTTGGTTGGGGACAGAAGCAATAGATCATCAGCAAACAGTAGACATTTGACTTCAGATTCTAGTAGGTTGATGCTGAGTGCTGCAGACTGTTCTAGTGCCCTCGCCAATTCATTGATATACAGCGTTTCTCTGGATTTAATATTTACAGGCGTGTGTTTGGGTGAAATGTTTTTAAATGTTTGATATATATGTTGAAGAGGGTGGGGCTTAAGCTGTATCCCTGTCTCACCCCAAGACACTGTTGAAAGAAATGTGTGGTTTGTTTTGTCAATTTTAACCACACACTTGTTGTTTGTGTACCTGGATTTCATAATGTCGTATGTTTTTCCCCAACACCACTTTCCATAAATTTGTATAGCATGCCAAATTGAGTCAAAACGTTTTTGAAAATCAACATACATGAGAAGACTTTGCCTTTGTTTTTGTTTGATGGTTTGTCATTTAGGGTGTGCAGGGTGAGTACGTGGTCTGTTGTACGATAATTTGGTAAAAAGCCAATTTGACATTTGCTCAGTACATTGTTTTCACTGAGGAAATGTACGAGTCTGCTGTTAATGATAATGCAGAGGATTTTCCCAAGGTTGCTGTTGACGCATATCCCACTGTAGTTATTGGGGTCAAATTTGTCTCCACTTTTGTGGATTGGGGTGATCAGTCCTTGGTTCCAAATATTGGTAAAGATGCCAGAGCTGAGGATGATGTTAAAGAGTTTAAGTATAGCCAATTGTAATTTGTGGTCTGTCAACACCACAGGCCTTTTTGGGTTGGAGGGTTTGTATTTTGTCCTGTAGCTCATTCAATGTAATTGGAGAATCCAGTGGGTTCTGGTAGTCTTTAATAGTTGATTCTAAGATTTGTATTTGATCATGTATATGTTTTTGCTGTTTGTTAAAGTGTCAAAAAGATTGGAGAAGTCGTTTATCCACAAATCTCCGTTTTGGATAGACAACTCTTCGTGTTGTTGTTTGTTTAGAGTTTTCCAATTTTCCCAGAAGTGATTAGAGTCTATGGATTCTTCAATTACATTGAGCTGATTTCTGACGTGCTGTTCCTTCTTTTTCCGTAGTGTATTTCTGTATTGTTTTAGTGATTCACCATAGTGAAGGTGTAGGCTCAGGTTGTCTGGGTCTCTATGTTTTTGATTGGACAGGTTTCTCAATTTCTTTCTTAGGTTTTTGCATGCTTCAT